>NC_047111.1:0-27993 GCF_902500255.1 Thalassophryne amazonica
AGCTTATAGTTAGGGCTGGATCAGGTGACCCTGAACCATCCCTTAGTTATGCTGCTATAGACGTAGACTGCTGGGGGGTTCCCATGATGCACTGTTTCTTTCTCTTTTTGCTCTGTATGCACCACTCTGCATTTAATCATTAGTGATCGATCTCTGCTCCCCTCCACAGCATGTCTTTTCCTGGTTCTCTCCCTCAGCCCCAACCAGTCCCAGCAGAAGACTGCCCCTCCCTGAGCCTGGTTCTGCTGGAGGTTTCTTCCTGTTAAAAGGGAGTTTTTCCTTCCCACTGTAGCCAAGTGCTTGCTCACAGGGGGTCGTTTTGACCGTTGGGGTTTTACATCATTATTGTATGGCCTTGCCTTACAATATAAAGCGCCTTGGGGCAACTGTTTGTTGTGATTTGGCGCTATATAAAAAAAAAATTGATTGATTGATTGATTGACACTTCTGTCTGTGTTGCAGGATGCAGGTTTATGAACAGAGATGTGGAATGTCTTCACAATGCTGTTTTTACAGGCTGCCTGATCACGCAGATGTATTTCTTACATTAGAAAAAGTCAGAATATGTTATTTTCAGGAGACAATGGACTTTCCATCTAATGTGCCAGAATTGTGAGAGAACTTGAGGAGCTAACGGCAGAGATGCAGTCAGACACTGTTCTCTGGCCAGCGGTTGTGCACCATCTGAGGACTTATAGTGAACCTGCACATTGTTCTCCGGCTGCCGACCTGTGCGCGAGGAGTTCTTTGGTGAAGCGGACTTTACATATTTTAATCTTGGAAATCATTCTACAAGTGGGTGAGTGCCCTGTTGAGTTTTTGTTTTTTCTTTTGTATCTTTTCTCCTCAGTGGAGCTGGTAGGCTTTATTTTTATCTGTCAGATTTTGGATTTTGATGTGTGCAGAGCAGCACACTGATTTAACGTGCATGTGGACCTTTTCATTTTCAGGTTTTCTGATCACACAGATGTATTTTTTAGATTCTTCACAGTTATATCAATGCAACACTTATAAGCGTGCACAAAGCTGAGCCTCTAGCAGAAACAGTTTTTAACAGGCTGCATTTATAACTAATGGACGTACACACGCACTTAGTCTTCTCACAGTGGAGAGCGGCTGCTCCTTTTACCATGACTGCATGAAAATTAACAGTTGTCACTTAAAAACAAGTCGTCACAACATGACATCACACTTATGTAAACTTCGCAATTATTCTGTCGCTCCATTCTTAGCCTTAGCAGCTACATTCTATTCAACTGCATGTTGGGACGTTTATGTCAAAGCTAAGTAAACGGTTTTGGAAACACTTGTAAAAATGAGTACTCACAAGTACTGTGTTTTCAGCAGTCTCTGTAGCTGTTTATTGCGAATGCTGTATACTTTGAGACCTGTCACAGAAGTGCACAAAGTAATCCTGGTGTATCACTGGATGGTCACTAACAGCCTAAATCTAAGTTGTTATGAGTTTGGTGCGATATGACCTTTAATTTATCCAAGCAGCCCATTTACTGCCACATTTCAGTGCCCATCCTTCTTGAGGGTGATTTGTTTTGTGTTCAGCTTGCTCATTGGTGGAGTCCAGAATTTGTCACAAGTGAAAGCATATTATTCCCTCCTTCCAACACGCCGATGCACGTTAAGTAATTCAACATATTTACGTAATCTATTATGTCAATGCATCACCCCTGCCCTAGTGGATATCATCCCTACAACAGTCTGACAATCACACCTGATATTCTTAATCACGTTGCCCAAACAAGCAAACAGGCTGCTGCTTGTGTCTGTAAGATGGGTTGTGGCTTTACCTGGATGAAGGCGTAGTACCATAATGTGTGGATGTTCCAGTAATAGCCCAGACCAAAGAGAGCAGTGAAGAATCCACTCAGCAGCATCCCAGCACTCAGGTAGTACCGCAGGGGCAGGCGCTCCCCAAATATCCCACTGCCAGAAGAGGCAGTGATTAGCACTCAGTCTGAGACAAACTTTGGAAATAAAACAAAACCACAACACGCCACTAACCTGATAAACATGCCGATGGCATAAGCAACCAGGAAGGAGTTGTCCAGGACCCCAAACAGGGTCTTATAGCTGTCCTGGTCTGGAGAACCAAGCACAGTTCAACTATGAAATCACTACATAACACATTATTCAGGGAACAGAGTTTGAACTGGTTCAAGGAACAAAAACCAAACCAGAAGCTTTATTAAAAAAGTAAGACCCTTCGGCTGCTCCCTTCTTTTGCAGCAAATCTGAGGTGGATCTGCATGTTGAATTGGCACAGGTTTTACACCGGATGGCCTTCCTGACGCAACTCCACATTACGTGGAGAAATGTGGCAGGGGTGGGATTTGAACCAGGAACCTTCCACACTGAAACCAAGTGCACTGACCACTTGGCCACCTTGTAATGGTAACTGTTTTTTTTTTTTACTGCAAATTAAAATGTTTTGCTTTGGTTCTAACTGCTTCTGCAATGATCAGTTTAAACTGGAAAAATGAAATTATTAATCTTACTTGAAAGAATTTAAAAAAGCCCTTCTGGCTGCAGAATCAAAGTCCGTGAACTCGGACGACGTGCTCTCTTGAGTTCAGCTGTGAGTTACTGCTGTTCTTGATTTAACTAGAGGAGATGAGAGGACAATCTCTGAATCTTTGAGGTATCACAATGTTGTGAATAAGTCAAGAAACCAACAACTTATACGCCATCACTCTGACATCACCGACCCCACAAAGGAGAAAAATCTGAGCCTCTCACTGCTATAACTTAGAACAGAAGAAGCTTTTCTGGATGAACAGTGAAACATCTTCAATGAACTAAATAAATCCACCAGAGTGACTCAACCAGCTTAAACTGTCTTCAGTTTATAGCAAAAAACAAAACAAAAAGTGAATTGTCTGCACAGTTCCAATACTTTGCATGAAGTTAACAGTTTGAAAAAGCCATGACTCACCAAAGGGGACCCAGTCGCACCAGGTGCCATTGTTGGTGATGTTGAGGTCCAGTGGCCGGATGACTGTGGAACAGTTTCTATGCAACTGACTCTGAGGTTCAGACAGAAACAAAAAGACATCATGTTAGCCTGAAGCTCACAGCAACCCTGCGCACAGAAATAACACACACAAAAAAGAGGTCTGTGACTGACACAAGGAGTCACAAAAAGCCAATAAGACACAGAATAACGGTACACCATAGTCAGAAATTCAGAACGAGAGATGGCCAAGAGCACCTAAGGATACCAAAGACAAGAAGCAAAGTGGAACGCTGACACAGGTATGGTGAGTGTGTGAAACTGAATGTACCCAGGGGCCGTGAATGCACCAACGAAGCCGTTGAAGGTGAGTGACAGAATCAAGGCCAACAGGGAAAAATCAACCAAAACAAAGAGGGGAGGAGAAAGGTCTACATCCAGGGTCAATCTAGAGATTTAATTCCTGTGTGTGGGTTTGTTTAATGTGGAAATGTTATTTCACGCCAACAAAGACATGGTCCTTGACAGATCATGAGCCTGGTCCAGTGGCAGGATGATCAGGGTCTGAGGACCTGCTGCAGCCTTCACAGGCGCTGGGTGACAAGCCATCGTGGAGGACTTCTTGTTTTGCCAGAGCCATGTTAGCTGTCTTATGAACAGGGTTCCTGTGGGGGGACACAAGGTCCCCACGGTATTTGTTGTTTGTTTGTTTTTGTCACTTGACTATGGCTTATAGTCAGATTGTAACATTAATAATATGGCAGCAGCAATTTGATGTCCCCTTTGTTAGACCTCAGTTAAAAGGGTGACACACAGAACCACCATGAAACAAACAGTGACAAGGAAAACAATCAGACAGCAATGAAGCAACAAACAAGCTAACATGGACAGGAGGGAGACCGGACAGAGACTAACCACAGGGCACCGTGGGCACAAGCACTTAAATAAATATATCATTTGCACCACAAAGCAGTTTTCTTGTCACTGTATGTGGAATTGGCAAACTGGCGTCCCCTACATAGTAGGGGTGCCAAGGCCCCCGGGTGGAGAGCAGGTGTGTCACATCATGACATACTTTTGTTTTTGGCATTTTTTGGTAGATTGGTCCATCCTGCATAGGATTTCAGAGGCCTGCTCGAGCAAATCTCCCGCAAAAAGTGTGATTTGTCTCTTTTTTTAATTTTTGGGGAGGATAAAAATTGCCCTAAAATTAGGGGTAGGGAAAATACGTATAATACAGTTTTCACAATGTTTCTTCCATTTTATTCCAACATATTTGGTATCAATACAAAGCTTATAATGTCTACTACAAGAACATAACACTGATTTATTAGTTGGGTTAATTAGTGCATAGCTAGAGGTCAAAAGGTCAAGGACGGAAAAGGTAAGTCAAAATCTAGGTCTCTCAAAGCTCTATACTCCACTGTATCCTAGTGATTTAACTGATTGGAAGTAAACTAATGCAGAATTATAGAGTACTGGTGTGGGCAGTTTTTTAATCCTTAACTAAGTGGGAATGATTAAGACCTTTGGAATTAACCCTCCTTTGCCGAGGTCCAATAATTAAAAATCACTCGAAAATTAAGCATTTTCCCAAAGTATCTTTTTTTAGGATTTCAATTCAGCTTTTCAGTGATACTAGTGATAACTGGCAACATATTTCACAAATCTAAGCTGTTTTCTTTGTGTTGGTAATCTTTTTTGCAAGTTTGACCCTTTATGCCCTAAGTTCCTCACAGGCCACCATACATTAAAGACAAAGAACTCTGCTGGTAATTGGAGGTGTATCCACCACCAGATCTGTTTGTTTCAACAGTCAGACAGCAAAGTATTCATTTGTGTACTGTTTCATCAACAGTTCTTGAATCTGTTCAGGCCTTTTGTGTGCAGGACACGAGTACCAAGCACGCAGATCACAAGGTAAGTAATATAAACCCACATTTCTCAAGAAAAATGATGGGAGTAATAATAACAGATGAACAGATTGTCAGATTCCTTCATGCATACCTGTGCAGAGATCATACATGTAGATGCCTGTACATAGACCTGTAGGATTAGATGTGACCCCATTGATGACAGTATTGTTGATCACTTATGAAAAATAAATCAAATCAAATCAATTTATATAGCGCCAAATCACAACAAACAGTTGCCCCAAGGCGCTTTATATTGTAAGGCAAAAGCCATACAATAATTACGGAAAAACCCCAACGGTCAAAACGACCCCCTGTGAGCAAGCACTTGGCTACAGTGGGAAGGAAAAACTCCCTTTTAACAGGAAGAAACCTCCAGCAGAACCAGGCTCAGGGAGGGGCAGTCTTCTGCTGGGACTGGTTGGGGCTGAGGGAGAGAACCAGGAAAAAGACATGCTGTGGAAGAGAGCAGAGATCAATCACTAATGATTAAATGCAGAGTGGTGCATACAGAGCAAAAAAGAAAGAAACAGTGCATCATGGGAACCCCCCAGCAGTCTACGTCTATAGCAGCATAACTAAGGGATGGTTCAGGGTCACCTGATCCAGCCCTAACTATAAGCTTTAGCAAAAAGGAAAGTTTTAAGCCTAATCTTAAAAGTAGAGAGGGTGTCTGTCTGCCTGATCTGAATTGGGAGCTGGTTCCACAGGAGAGGAGCCTGAAAGCTGAAGGCTCTGCCTCCCATTCTACTCTTACAAACCCTAGGAACTACAAGTAAGCCCGCAGTCTGAGAGCGAAGCGCTCTATTGGGGTGATATGGTACTACGAGGTCCCTAAGATAAGATGGGACCTGATTATGGGTAGTCCATCAGAGTAAATGTAAATGTTATTAAGAAATGATCAGACAGAAGGGAGTTTTCAGGGAATACTGTTAAGTCTTCAATTTCCATATCATAAGTCAGAACAAGATCTAAGGTATGATTAAATGTTAAATAAACAGACAAACATGATTTTACTCCATGGGGTAGGATGCATTGATTTATCATGGTTCCACCTACTCCATATTGGTGGGTTCTTTGAGACCCGTTGCGCCCCTGAGTCTGAAAAAAACTGCCTCGCGTCTATACCTGTTTTCTCGACACTTATTTAGTTACCAAACCCGGTGAGAGAGTTTGTGTACGATGTCTTGCAACTGGAGAGTTCTCCACTGTTTTTACATAGTGGAGGTTGAAACCACTAGTTTTCCAATATGGCTGCGTTTTTTTTTTGTTGCTGGGTTTTAGATAGGTGGAACTACAACTATCATGTAAAAGTAACTCAGAAGTAGTAAGAGAACTGAGAAAGAGAAAAAGCATGTATAACACAGGTTACAACTTTTGGATACCCTTCTGGGCCTCCATACTTTCTTATCATAAGGGAGAGTAGCAGTATTTCTTATCATCAATGCACCCTACCACATGGAGCAAAATCATGTTTGGCTGTTTATTTTTCATAAGTTCAGTTACCACTAGTATCACTGAAAAGCTGAACTGAAATCCTAAAAAAAAAAAGATACTTTATTATTACTATTAGACCCCATTCCTACCAGGCTGCTCAAGGAAGCCCTACGATTATTTAATGCTTCGATCTTAAATATGATCAATCTATCTTTATTAGTTGGCTATGTACCACAGGCTTTTAAGGTGGCAGTAATTAAACCATTACTTAAAAAGCCATCACTTGACCCAGCTATCTTAGCTAATTATAGGCCAATCTCCAACCTTCCTTTTCTCTCAAAGATTCTTGAAAGGGTAGTTGTAAAACAGCTAACTGATCATCTGCAGAGGAATGGTCTATTTGAAGAGTTTCAGTCAGGTTTTAGAATTCATCATAGTACAGAAACAGCATTAGTGAAGGTTACAAATGATCTTCTTATGGCCTCAGACAGTGGACTCATCTCTGTGCTTGTTCTGTTGGACCTCAGTGCTGCTTTTGATACTGTTGACCATAAAATTTTATTACAGAGATTAGAGCATGCCATAGGTATTAAAGGCACTGCGCTGCGGTGGTTTGAATCATATTTATCTAATAGATTACAATTTGTTCATGTAAATGGGGAATCTTCTTCACAGACTAAGGTTAATTATCGAGTTCCACAAGGTTCTGTGCTAGGACCAATTTTATTCACTTTATACATGCTTCCCTTAGGCAGTATTATTAGACGGCATTGCTTAAATTTTCATTGTTACGCAGATGATACCCAGCTTTATCTATCCATGAAGCCAGAGGACACACACCAATTAGCTAAACTGCAGGATTGTCTTACAGACATAAAGACATGGATGACCTCTAATTTCCTGCTTTTAAACTCAGATAAAACTGAAGTTATTGTACTTGGCCCCACAAATCTTAGAAACATGGTGTCTAACCAGATCCTTACTCTGGATGGCATTACCCTGACCTCTAGTAATACTGTGAGAAATCTTGGAGTCATTTTTGATCAGGATATGTCATTCAAAGCGCATATTAAACAAATATGTAGGACTGCTTTTTTGCATTTGCGCAATATCTCTAAAATCAGAAAGGTCTTGTCTCAGAGTGATGCTGAAAAACTAATTCATGCATTTATTTCCTCTAGGCTGGACTATTGTAATTCATTATTATCAGGTTGTCCTAAAAGTTCCCTAAAAAGCCTTCAGTTAATTCAAAATGCTGCAGCTAGAGTGCTGACGGGGACTAGAAGGAGAGAGCATATCTCACCCATATTGGCCTCTCTTCATTGGCTTCCTGTTAATTCTAGAATAGAATTTAAAATTCTTCTTCTTACTTATAAGGTTTTGAATAATCAGGTCCCATCTTATCTTAGGGACCTCGTAGTACCATATCATCGCTTCGCTCTCAGACTGCAGGCTTACTTGTAGTTCCTAGGGTTTGTAAGAGTAGAATGGGAGGCAGAGCCTTCAGCTTTCAGGCTCCTCTCCTGTGGAACCAGCTCCCAATTCAGATCAGGGAGACAGACACCCTCTCTACTTTTAAGATTAGGCTTAAAACTTTCCTTTTTGCTAAAGCTTATAGTTAGGGCTGGATCAGGTGACCCTGAACCATCCCTTAGTTATGCTGCTATAGACGTAGACTGCTGGGGGGTTCCCATGATGCACTGTTTCTTTCTCTTTTTGCTCTGTATGCACCACTCTGCATTTAATCATTAGTGATCAATCTCTGCTCCCCTCCATAGCATGTCTTTTTCCCGGTTTTTTCCCTCAGCCCCAACCAGTCCCAGCAGAAGACTGCCCCTCCCTGAGCCTGGTTCTGCTGGAGGTTTCTTCCTGTTAAAAGGGAGTTTTTCCTTCCCACTGTAGCCAAGTGCTTGCTCATAGGGGGTCGTTTTGACCGTTGGGGTTTTTACGTAATTATTGTATGGCTTTGCCTTACAATATAAAGCGCCTTGGGGCAACTGTTTGTTGTGATTTGGCGCTATATAAAAAAATTGATTTGATTTGTTTATTCTGTTCACGGGACCATTAATTGAGCAGCATTTTTCAATAGGCTCCTCCCATGGGAAGTGATGTCACTAAGCTCCACCTACCGGAAGTGATGTCATAAAGCAAGTGGCGGCCAATGCTTAAGGACCGCCCACATATCATAATAGGGGTGGTGGTTATCTGAAATGCGAATGTGGCTTTACCAAAGAGAGGGAATTTTGAGTGGCATTCCAAATGAATCACAACGATGCAAACTAAATCACCTCTGCATACCCGAAAAGTCCAGGAATTTAAGTCAGCTAGCAGCACAGTCCGTAAAAATGAAAGTCATGATAAATGTCACTAACAAGATTGCGTGTTGTGTTCGGGACGGGAGTCTGCAGAAGCGTTTATTCTGTGTGCAGCTGGAGGAGACGTGCAGAACACAGGTGCTGCCCGAAATTAAAGAATTATTAAACGTCTGGGAAAAAGCAGTGTAAATGTTAAGGACACTACTTTCTTGCACTATGGCTTAATTTTGGACACACCCCTTCTACATAATATGCATATGCAGAAAAGGTCACAGTGTGATTTTTTTCCTTCCCAGAAACTTTTACATTCCCTCACAAAATAGAAAATAAGAATTTGCATTTGCGTAATAATTTGCATCTTCAAAAAAATGCTTCTTGAATTCCCTCGTAATGCTTGTACGGTGGCCAAGAGAGGCCACAGTACTTCCACTCTAGCAAATGCAGAAAAACAAATGTTTTTAGGACATTGAAATGTGCCATTTCAGAAATCCAAGTTGAATTATCGCTTAAGTAAGCAGAATCTGCAAATATTGAAAATGTCAAAGGTAAATTCAGCAGTGAAAGACTGAAGTGCTGATTGTGGCTTTTGCTTTTTTTGATCCATATAATTCTTTTATAGATATATTTAGTCAGGCCCTTTACTGACTTTGAGCCTGTTGTCAGTTTTCTCTGTTTTCCATTTGTAGGAAATATAGATGTGGATTGTATAACATCCAAAGAGACTCTTCAACCTGGATCTCTGTGCTATTGAGACTGAGATCCTCACACTGAAAGATGACACTGAGCTCACATCCACACCAACAACCTATCATGAATGTCCAGTTCTGGAATCTAATGCAGAGAGAGAAGCAGCCCAACCTCAGACAAACTGCACAGAATCTGACTGCAGGTTTTTGATCGCCGTACTTTTGAGAATCTGCCTTTTCGAACATGAAAATCATCAAGTCTAACCACAGATCCAGCATCACTGATGACCACCGTGTGGCCTGCTTACGGCTGAACTCGGCTCCTCCTGTCCGGACTGTGAGAGACCAGCTGCCTGCTCTCAGTGCCAGAAGTCCCACTGAGGTGGGGAACAACTTTTTTTCAACTTGAATTAGGCGTTGTGTTATTTGGGTTGTTTGGTGTGGTGTTGTTATGGACCAGTCTGAGGCCCACTTGTGCTTATTCTTTGCATCGTGCACATTCACTTCAATAATGTGTTATTATTGTTAAAACTTTATCTTTGTGTCAGAAAATAGTGTTATATCGGTGCACAATCAACTGTGGCTATGCTGTGGTGTTCTATATGGCTTGGGAGATCTTGATACACTTTCAGCTTTAAAAACAGACCTTGGTTTCAAAAAGGCTGGGCATCCCTGATCTAATGGAAGGACGGGAGGATAAAGTCAGTTACACCTCGACATTCTTCCATATAAAGCACATCTCAGTCATAATATTAGAAATACAGACCTATTATTTCTTCATATTTTTCTCAACTGTGTGTAATGGCTCATAAAAATAGGTGACACAAAACGATTATGTGGTCACCCAGGAGAAGTGGTTTAGTGTTGACTTCTGGTCGTGAATGAGCTTGTGAGTTATATGGTAGTCTCTGCTTTTTGATGTCAATTTCAATTGCAATTTCAGGGGCACTTCTAAAATAAAATAAAAAAAAACAATATAACACAAAGCTAAAATAGCCTCGGCTGTATGAGCATTGTGTTCTTTATAATTTGCAGTTGTTTTATTTAATTATGAAGGTCCTATTGTCTTATGTACAATTTGTATGTATTCAATAAATAGTGGAGCAGATATGCACAATATTTGAGGGAATCGTGACTTTGACAATACAAGCATGAAATCTGGCAGGCAGTTAGAGCAAACCAAACACATCATTTTTGGCTATAGGGGCATCACAGAGGTGGCCATTTTCCAAGATGGCTGCCATGGGTTGTTCAGGCTCTAAACCATCAAGGCTCTTGATTTCGGTGGCTAATCCTACATATTCAAGGATGAGGAATGCAGTAGTACTATTTACAACATGCTAGCACCTACATAACAACATATGGCTAGCATTCAGGTAATTAAATAAATGTAAAACTATTAAAATTGTGCAGGTGCTGCACTCAGTCAAAGCAGTGTTCTGCGGCGGCTACATTCGAGGCTACCGGCGGCTACATCCGAGGCTAACAGCGGCTACATCCGAGGCTGGCGGCGGTTACATCTGAGGCTACCGGCGGCTACGACTGAGGCTGGTCGCGGCTATATCCGAGTTTAACATTGGGGCGGGTCGGTGTGCGGCGACCGGACCTGTGGTGGTGGAGACTATAAGTGAGAACTGTTTCACAATTAATAGTGGCCAGTATTAAACCACAATAGTCAACATGGCACCACCTAAGAAAACGGATACATTTGAGGAAGACATAGAGGACCTCATTAAACCGTATATCAAAAGACATGTTTAATCTAGACAAGTTGATGGAGGAGATTAAAGAGCTCAAAAATCTTGTTAAAGAGAAGGACAAGATTATTAAGAAACTTGAACAACATGTGGATGAACTTGAACAATACACTAGAAAAGACGATGTTATAATATCTGGTTTAGAAACAAAACATCGGTCTTATGCAAGGGTATTGGATTCAAGTGGAGCCAGTGGGGAGGATGCACCACCTGAAGAACTTCAAACATTGGAACAAGTTACAAATCTTTTATATCAAAAAGGTGTTGTCATCCATCAAGACACTATATCAGACTGTCATACGATTCCATCCAAAGATAGTAAAAATAAACTACCTAACATTGTTATACGATTTACAAGCAGAAAATACAAAAATGAATTATTAAGACAGGCAAAGAATTTGAAAGGAACAAGTGTCTATATAAATGAGCATCTAACAAAAAAAAATGCAGATATTGCTAGGGAAGCAAGACTACTAAAAAACAGAAACACATTGTTGCTACATGGGTCTGGAACTGTAGGGTTTGGATTAGAGTAAAAGAAGGAACAAACGGTATACAAATCAAAAACATGGATGACCTTACAAAATACAGACCTCAATAGACAATTAAGTATGACGCCAGTTGGTAATTTGACCAACAAAAATCAGATCAAACATATGGAAACAGATGATAAAATATATGACATAGACACCAACATTGATGAAAGTATATTTGACTTAAAAACAATTGGTTGTGAGTATTATATGGAAGAACAGCTAACTAGTGTGCCGAGCTAAACAGTGTGCCTAAATAGCGTCCGGGATGAAAATCAGCACCTCAAAATCCGAGGCCATGGTTCTCGACCGGAAAAAGGTGCTTTTCCCTCTTCAGGTCGGTGGAGTGTCCTTGCCTCAAGTGGAGGAGTTTAAGTATCTCGGGGTCTTGTTCACGAGTGAGGGATGGATGGAGTGTGAGATCGATAGACGGATCGGTGCAGCATCTGCAGTGATGCGGTCACTGTATCGGACCGTCATGGTGAAGAGAGAGCTGAGTAGGGGGCAAAGCTCTCGATTTACCGATCGATTTACGTTCTGATCCTCACCTATGGTCATGAGATTTGGCTCATGACCGAAAGAACGAGATCGCGGGTACAAGCGGCCGAGATGAGTTTCCTCCACAGGGTGGCTGGGCGCTCCCTTAGAGATAGTGTGAGGAGCTCGGTCACTCGGGAGGAGCTCAGAGTCGAGCTGCTGCTCCTCCATGTCGAAAGGAGTCAGTTGAGGTGGCTCGGGCATCTTTTCCAGATGCCCCCTGGACACCTCGCTGGAGAGGTGTTCCGGGCACGTCCCATTGGGAGGAGGCCCCGGGGAAGACCCAGGACACGCTGGAAGGATTACATCTCTCGGCTGGCTTGGGAACACCTTGGGGTTCCCCCGGAGGAGCTGGGGGAGGTGTGTGTGGATCGGGAGGTCTGGGTGGCTTTGCTTGAGCTGCTGCCCCCTCGACCCGACTCTGGATAAAGCAGAAGAAAATGGATGGATGGATGGATGGATGGATGGAAAGCTAAATAGTGAAAAAATTACTGAAGATACCCTGTCACTCATACATATAAACAGCCGAAGCTTGTAAATCAGTTTAAAAATAGATTCAGCATTGTTGCAATCACAGAATCTTGGCTTAAAGATGACCTCATGGCTGATGTTCAAATGGAGGGATATGAGCTGTATTTTGTAAACAGAAGAGATAAAAAAGGCGGAGGTATTGCTTTGTACACAAAAACAGATCTGACATGTACAATTGTAGAAGAAATGACAATAATAGATGATGTCATAGAAATTGTAACAGTGGAAATTGTACATGAAACATCTAAGAATATTCTAATTAGCTGTGTATACAGAGCACCAGACTCTTGCGTTGTGAAATTTACAGATAACATAATAGAATTATTCCATCAAATCAAAAACATAACACTTTTTATGTTTTTTTTGTGTGGAGACTTTAACATTAATATAGAAAGCTCCAGTTGCCAAAGAAGAAGTGATTTTGTGAATTCAAAGTATAGTTTGGGTTTATTCCCCTTGATAACAAAACCAACCACAATTACGTCGCAAAGTGCAACTGTAATTGACAATATATTCACAAATAGAACAGATGAAATTATTAAGAATGGGATCTTGATGACAGATCTTAGTGATCATTTACCAGTTTTTTCAATATTTAAATACAAAAATTGGTACTTTGGGTCGGTACTTGGACCCAAACTGTTTATTTTGTATATCAATGACATTGTGAATGTATCTAAAATACTTGGCAGCATATTATTTGCTGATGATACAACATTATTTTACTCTGGATCAGATACACAAGAAGTAGTACAAGTGATAAATACAGAGTTGGAAAAAGTTAAACATTGGTTTGATATAAACAGATTGTCACTAAATCTTAATAAGACAAATTTCATATTGTTTAATGACAAAGTGGAAAAAAATGTGTCATTAAAAATAGATGGAATGGACATACAAAGCGTAAAAGAAACAACATTTCTAGGAGTCATGATTGATGAAGATCTTACATGGAAGTCACACATAAATTACACTGTTTTGCATAAAGTAAAATTTTCGTTAAATAGTTATGGTTTATTAACATTGTACAATTCATTGATTGTCCCATATTTAACTTATTGTGTAGAAATCTGGGGATCAACATGTAAAACGTATACACAATCATTATTTATTCTGCAGAAAGAGCTTTAAAAATGATTAGCAATAGTCGTTTTAGAGATCCATCTAATCCATTATTCATTAAGTATAAGGTACTTAAATTTCATTATTTAGCTGATTTGAAAATATTACAAACAGTGCACCAAGCTCATAAAAATATCTTACCAATAAACATTCAAAATATGTTTGAAAAAAGAGTAAGTAGTTATAATATGAAAGGAATAGAAGTCTTTAAAAACCAAGATTCAGAACCAAAGTAAAGGAACGGAGTATTGCAGTGAATGGTGTAAAATTATGGAACAACCTCAACAAAGAAATCAAAGAATCAAGGTTGCTTAAATTATTTTAAAAAAACATATTAAACTAGATGTATTAAGTAAGTATGAAACTATGAAATAAGTCAGTGGTATGTGACAAAGTCTAAAATGTAATCTGTTAATAATGTCTAAAATGTTTTAAGTCTAAAATGTAATCTGTTAAAAATGTAATCTTTTAAATAATGGCTAAAATTATGAAATAAGTCAGTGATATGTGACAAAGTCAAAAAAATGTAATCTGTTAAATAATGTTGAATAATGATGCTTAAAATTGAAAGATTGTATTGTAAAAAGGGGCAGAAAATATAAGACTTGTTCTTCCCTCTGTTCTTTTTCATTCAATGTCTTGTAATAATCATTTCTGCTTTTTCTGTTTTTCTTTTAAATGAATGAAATAAATATTGAAGAAGAAGAAGAAGAAAATATGTACAGTGGGGGAAATAAGTATTTGATCCACTGTCAATTTTGCAGGTTTTCCCACCTACAAAGAATGAAGAGGTATGTAATTTTTATCGTAGGTTCACTTAAACTGTGAGAGACAGAATCTAAAAAAAAAAAAAAAAAAAACTAAATCCAGAAAATCACATTGTATGATTTTTAAATAATTAATTTGCATTTTATTGCATGAAATAAGTACTTGATCCCTTAGAAAAACAGACCTTAACCATTGGTACAGAAACATTTGTTTGCAATTACAGAGGTCTGATGTTTCCTGTCGTTCTTGACCAAGTTTGCACATTGCAGCAGAGATTTTGTTCCACTCCTTCATACAGATCGTCTCCAGATCTTTCAGATAAAGATTTTCTATTGAGTTCAGGTCTGGAGACTGGCCAGGCCACTCCAGGACCTTGAAATGCTTCTTACGGAGCCCCTCCTTAGTTGCCCTGGCTGTGTGTTTGGGGTCACTGTCATGCTGGAAGACCCAGCCATGACCCATCTTCAATGCTCTTACTGAGGGAAGGAGGTTGTTTGCCAAAATCTCCTAATACATGACCCCATCCATCCTTCCTTCAATACGGTGCAGTCGTCCTGTCCCCTTTGCAGAAGAGCACCCCCAGAGTATGATGTTTCCACCCCCATGCTTCACGGTTGGGATGGTTTTCTTGGGGTTGTTCTCATCCTCTAAACATGGTAAGTGGAGTTGATTCCAAAAAGCTCTATTCTGGTCTCATCTGACCACATGACCTTCTCCCATGCCTCCTCTGGGTCATCCAGATGGTCACTGGTGAACTTCAAACAGGCCTGGACATGTGCTGGCTTGAGCAGGGGGACCTTGCTGCCCTGCAGGATTTTAAATCATGACAGCATCATGTGTTACAAATGTAATCTTTGTGACTGTGGTCCCAGCTCTCTTCAGGTCACTGACCAGGTCCTCCTGTGTAGTTCTGAGCTTTCTCAGAATCATCCTTACCCCACAAAGTCAGATCTTGCATGGAATCCCAGGCTGAGGGAGATTGACAGTCATTTTGTGTTTCTTCCACTTTCTACTAAATAATCATAACAGTTGTTGTCTTCTACCAAGCTGCTTGCCTGTTGTCCTGTAGTCCATCCCAGCCTTGTGCAGGTCTACAGTTTTGTCCCTGGTGTCCTTAGACAGCTCTTTGGTCTTGGCTATGGTGGACAGGTTGGAGTGTGATTGATTGAGTGTGTGAACAGGTGTCTTTTATACAGGTAACAAGTTCAAACAGGTGCAATTAATACAGGTAAAGAGTGAAGAATAAGAGGGCTTCTTAAAGGCAAACTAACTTTAATTCTTGCTGGTTGGTAGGTGATCAAATACTTATTTTATGCAATAAAATGCAAATTAATTATTTAAAAATCATACAATGTGATTTTCTGGATTTTTTTTTAGATTCTGTCTCTCACAGTTGAAGTGAACCTACGATAAAATTAGAGACCTCTACCTTCTTTGTAGGTGGGAAAACCTGCAAAACTGACAGGAGGTCAAATACTTTTTCCCCCACTGTTGTATTGGTGATATTATACATGTTTTTGAACTGTGACTAATGGGAGTACAACACAGTACCTTACTTCTCAACGTTTCATTAATTGCTATTTACAAGAATTACCCTGTAGAGGGAGCTCTGCAGCCAGTCTGCTCTGTGTCAGTCTGATCCAGTCAGATTTCAGAAGCTAAGCAGAGCAGGATCTGCTTAGTACTTGGATGGGAGACCTCTTTGGAACACCAGCGGCTGTGTGTGTTTTTCCAGGTGAAACTGGAGTTGTGTCAGGAAGGGCATCCAACATAAACCTTGTGCCAATTACCAATGTGGATCTGGTTGTATCCGCTGTGGCAACCCCAAACAAAACCGGGAACAGCCGAATGAACAACAACAACCCAGTAGATGGAGCTCTAAAAACAGTCTGACCTGCAGCAGCTTTCTGTCAACCACTTTTCTCTGCAGTCAGACTTGTTGGTGCAGATTTGAGTGCTGCAAGAAACACATGAGCAGTTTTTCTCAATACTCAACAATGAACGTGTGAAAGTTTTTAATTAAATGCATTTATATGAGCACTATGATTATTAATCCTATTTTTTAATTACGCAAGCTACCTTGCTAACATATTTGGTTAAATCAGCAATCAAGCTGAGTAGCAAACGTCTATGAAGAGGCTGTTAGCACATACGCACCATATTTCAAACTGATTTAAAAATGTTATTTCATTGGTCAAAACATTGGTATTCAGTTGGTTTGGGTGCGATTCTGATCTCAGTTTTTGGGACTAATCTGTATGTACATTTGTATGCGTTCAGCTGACCTACTGGCCTGATGCAGCTAACTGTACTCTTCCATGTGACTGTGCTGCAGCTGATGTACCTTCCTGGTGGTTTCAGCTGATGCTGGATCGGTGGTGCTAGAGCTAGTACATACTGTTCTTTAAGTAGCACAGTGAATTGTGAGCAGGGTTGCCACCTTTCAGAAATGAAAATAAAGGACGCCCACCACGGCTCCTCAGGGCCATGACCACCACCCAAGGAGTGGTAGATTTAATTTTGAAAAAAGCATTTAGTCATACTTAAAGCTTTAAGTGCTTTATTAACATGAAACTGTTAATGATAAACTGTGCAGTCACTGAAATGTGCAATAATAAACATATATATATATATATTAAGGAAAACAGACCAATAATTTTAATCTTTAAAGGGAGTACATTTAAACAATAAAACAAATTACAATAATAAAAATATTTGTTTGCCTACAGTTTGCCTTGTACCCACTGCCACTAACGCTTTCAAGCCAGGGGTTTGACTCTTCCTGCTCACAGCTGTATCTATTCGGTTTTCAAAGTGTTTATTTCTCGTGAACTTTTATAGAATATATGAAAAAGAGGATATGTTTACACATAAACAAAACAGTTTTGGAGCTAGCTAAACCAGCCTGTGATGTCACCATGCTAACCGTCTGCTAAATGTCTTTTAAAGAAGTTTAGAGACGTTATTTGTTTCCAAAAACAGTGTTTTCATTTTTAGAAGTGTTTATTTCTTGTGAGCTTTTATAGAATATATGAAAAAGAGGATATGTAATAGGTTGAGAGCTTGATTCTATTACACATACAATGGAATCAAGCTCTCAACAAATTACACATACAAGGGAATCAACCTCTCAACCTATTACACATACAGTGGAATCAAGCTCTCAACCTATTACACATACAATGGAATCAAGCTCTCAACCTATTACACATACAATGGAATCAAGCTCTCAACCTATTACACATACAATGGAATCAAGATCTCGACCTATTACACATACAAGGGAATCAACCTCTCGACCTATTACACATACAAGGGAATCAACCTCTCAACCTATTACACATATAGTGGAATCAAGCTCTTGACCTATTACACATACAGTGGAATTAAGCTCTTGACCTATTACACATACAGTGGAATCAAGCTCTCAACCTATTACACATACAGTGGAATCAAGCTCTCAACCTATTACACATACAATGGAATCAAGCTCTCAACAAATTACACATACAAGGGAATCAACCTCTCAACCTATTACACATACAGTGGAATCAATATCTAGACCTATTACACATACAAGGGAATCAACCTCTCGACCTATTACACATACAAGGGAATCAACCTCTCAACCTATTACACATACAGTGGAATCAAGCTCTTGACCTATTACACATACAGTGGAATTAAGCTCTTGACCTATTACACATACAAGGGAATCAACCTCTCAACCTATTACACATACAATGGAATCAAGCTCTCAACCTATTACACATACAGTGGAATCAAGATCTCGACCTATTACACATACAAGGGAATCAACCTCTCGACCTATTACACATACAAGGGAATCAACCTCTCAACCTATTACACATACAGTGGAATCAAGCTCTTGACCTATTACACATACAGTGGAATCAAGCTCTTGACCTATTACACATACAAGGGAATCAACCTCTCAACCTATTACACATACAGTGGAATCAACCTCTCGACCTATTACACATACAAGGGAATCAACCTCTCAACCTATTACACATACAAGGGAATCAACCTCTCAACCTATTACACATACAGTGGAATCAACCTCTCAACCTATTACACATACAATGGAATCAACCTCTCAACCAATTACACATACAGTGGAATCAAGCTCTCGACCTATTACACATACAGTGGAATCAAGCTCTCAACCTATTACACATACAAGGGAATCAAGCTCTCAACCTATTACACATACAGTGGAATCAAGCTCTCGACCTATTACACATACAGTGGAATCAGGCTCTCAACCTATTACACATACAAGGGAATCACGCTCTCAACCTATTACACATACAAGGGAATCAAGCTCTCAACCTATTACACATACAGTGGAATCAAGCTCTCGACCTATTACACATACAGTGGAATCAAGCTCTCGACCTATTACACATACAGTGGAATCAGGCTCTCAACCTATTACACATACAAGGGAATCAAGCTCTCAACCTATTACACATACAGTGGAATCAAGCTCTCGACCTATTACACATACAGTGGAATCAGGCTCTCGACCTATTACACATACAGTGGAATCAAGCTCTCGACCTATTACACATACAGTGGAATCAGGCTCTCAACCTATTACACATACAAGGGAATAACGCTCTCAACCTATTACACATACAGTGGAATCAAGCTCTCGACCTATTACACATACAGTGGAATCAAGCTCTCGACCTATTACACATACAAGGGAATAACGCTCTCAACCTATTACACATACAGTGGAATAAGGCTCTCGACCTATTACACATACAGTGGAATCAAGATCTCGACCTATTACACATACAGTGGAATCAAGCTCTCAACCTATTACACATACAGTGGAATCAAGCTCTCGACCTATTACACATACAGTGGAATCAGGCTCTCGACCTATTACACATACAGTGGAATCAAGCTCTCGACCTATTACACATACAGTGGAATCAGGCTCTCAACCTATTACACATACAGTGGAATCAAGCTCTCGACCTATTACACATACAGTGGAATCAAGCTCTCGACCTATTACACATACAGTGGAATCAAGCTCTCGACCTATTACACATACAGTGGAATCAGGCTCTCAACCTATTACACATACAGTGGAATCAAGCTCTCGACCTATTACACATACAGTGGAATCAGGCTCTCAACCTATTACACATACAGTGGAATTAAGCTCTCAACCTATTACACATACAGTGGAATCAACCTCTCGACCTATTACACATACAAGGGAATCAACCTCTCAACCTATTACACATACAAGGGAATCAACCTCTCAACCTATTACACATACAGTGGAATCAACCTCTCAACCTATTACACATACAATGGAATCAACCTCTCAACCTATTACACATACAGTGGAATCAAGCTCTCAAACTATTACACATACAGTGGAATCAAGCTCTCAACCTATTACACATACAAGGGAATCAAGCTCTCAACCTATTACACATACAGTGGAATCAAGCTCTAGACCTATTACACACACAGTGGAATCAAGCTCTCAACCTATTACACATACAAGGGAATCAAGCTCTCAGCCTATTACACATACAGTGGAATCAGGCTCTCAACCTATTACACATACAAGGGAATCACGCTCTCAACCTATTACACATACAAGGGAATCAAGCTCTCAACCTATTACACATACAGTGGAATCAAGCTCTCGACCTATTACACATACAGTGGAATCAAGCTCTCGACCTATTACACATACAGTGGAATCAGGCTCTCAACCTATTACACATACAAGGGAATCAAGCTCTCAACCTATTACACATACAGTGGAATCAAGCTCTCGACCTATTACACATACAGTGGAATCAGGCTCTCGACCTATTACACATACAGTGGAATCAAGCTCTCGACCTATTACACATACAGTGGAATCAGGCTCTCAACCTATTACACATACAAGGGAATAACGCTCTCAACCTATTACACATACAGTGGAATCAAGCTCTCGACCTATTACACATACAGTGGAATCAAGCTCTCGACCTATTACACATACAAGGGAATAACGCTCTCAACCTATTACACATACAGTGGAATAAGGCTCTCGACCTATTACACATACAGTGGAATCAAGATCTCGACCTATTACACATACAGTGGAATCAAGCTCTCAACCTATTACACATACAGTGGAATCAAGCTCTCGACCTATTACACATACAGTGGAATCAGGCTCTCGACCTATTACACATACAGTGGAATCAAGCTCTCGACCTATTACACATACAGTGGAATCAGGCTCTCAACCTATTACACATACAAGGGAATAACGCTCTCAACCTATTACACATACAGTGGAATCAAGCTCTCGACCTATTACACATACAGTGGAATCAAGCTCTCGACCTATTACACATACAGTGGAATCAGGCTCTCGACCTATTACACATACAGTGGAATCAGGCTCTCAACCTATTACACATACAGTGGAATCAAGCTCTCAACCTATTACACATACAGTGGAATCAGGCTCTCGACCTATTACACATACAGTGGAATCAGGCTCTCAACCTATTACACATACAAGGGAATCACGCTCTCAACCTATTACACATACAGTGGAATCAAGCTCTCAACCTATTACACATACAGTGGAATCAGGCTCTCAACCTATTACACATACAGTGGAATCAGGTTCTCGACCTATTACATCCTGTTAATTCTAGAATAGAATTTAAAATTCTTCTTCTTACTTATAAGGTTTTGAATAATCAGGTCCCATCTTATCTTAGGGACCTCGTAGTACCATATCACCCCAATAGAGCGCTTCGCTCTCAGACTGCAGGCTTACTTGTAGTTCCTAGGGTTTGTAAGAGTAGAATGGGAGGCAGAGCCTTCAGCTTTCAGGCTCCTCTCCTGTGGAACCAGCTCCCAATTCAGATCAGGGAGACAGACACCCTCTCTACTTTTAAGATTAGGCTTAAAACTTTCCTTTTTGCTAAAGCTTATAGTTAGGGCTGGATCAGGTGACCCTGAACCATCCCATAGTTATGCTGCTATAGACGTAGACTGCTGGGGGGTTCCCATGATGCACTGTTTCTTTCTCTTTTTGCTCTGTATGCACCACTCTGCATTTAATCATTAGTGATCGATCTCTGCTCCCCTCCACAGCATGTCTTTTTCCTGGTTCTCTCCCTCAGCCCCAACCAGTCCCAGCAGAAGACTGCCCCTCCCTGAGCCTGGTTCTGCTGGAGGTTTCTTCCTGTTAAAAGGGAGTTTTTCCTTCCCACTGTAGCCAAGTGCTTGCTCACAGGGGGTCGTTTTGACCGTTGGGGTTTTACATCATTATTGTATGGCCTTGCCTTACAATATAAAGCGCCTTGGGGCAACTGTTTGTTGTGATTTGGCGCTATATAAAAAAAAAATTGATTGATTGATTGATTACACATACAGTGGAATCAAACTCTCAAACTATTACACATACAGTGGAATCAAGCTCTCAACCTATTACACATACAGTGGAATCAAGCTCTTGACCTATTACACATACAGTGGAATCAAACTCTCAACCTATTACACATACAGTGGAATCAAGCTCTCAACCTATTACACATACAGTGGAATCAAGCTCTCGACCTATTACACATACAGTGGAATCAAACTCTCCACCTATTACACATACAGTGGAATCAAGCTCTCAACCTATTACACATACAGTGGAATCAAACTCTCGACCTATTACACATACAGTGGAATCAGGCTCTCAACCTATTACACATACAGTGGAATAAGGCTCTCGACCTATTACACATACAGTGGAATCAAGATCTCGACCTATTACACATACAGTGGAATCAAGCTCTCAACCTATTACACATACAGTGGAATCAAGCTCTCGACCTATTACACATACAGTGGAATCAGGCTCTCGACCTATTACACATACAGTGGAATCAGGCTCTCAACCTATTACACATACAGTGGAATCAAGCTCTCGACCTATTACACATACAGTGGAATCAAGCTCTCAACCTATTACACATACAGTGGAATCAAGCTCTCGACCTATTACACATACAAGGGAATCACGCTCTCAACCTATTACACATACAGTGGAATAAGGCTCTCGACCTATTACACATACAGTGGAATCAAGATCTCGACCTATTACACATACAGTGGAATCAAGCTCTCAACCTATTACACATACAGTGGAATCAAGCTCTCGACCTATTACACATACAGTGGAATCAGGCTCTCGACCTATTACACATACAGTGGAATCAAGCTCTCGACCTATTACACATACAGTGGAATCAAGCTCTCAACCTATTACACATACAGAGGAATCAAGCTCTCAACCTATTACACATACAAGGGAATCACGCTCTCAACCTATTACACATACAGTGGAATAAGGCTCTCGACCTATTACACATACAGTGGAATCAAGATCTCGACCTATTACACATACAGTGGAATCAAGCTCTCGACCTATTACACATACAGTGGAATCAGGCTCTCGACCTATTACACATACAGTGGAATCAAGCTCTCGACCTATTACACATACAGTGGAATCAAGCTCTCGACCTATTACACATACAGTGGAATCAAGCTCTCAACCTATTACACATACAGTGGAATCAAGCTCTCGACCTATTACACATACAGTGGAATCAAGCTCTCAACCTATTACACATACAGTGGAATCAAGCTCTCGACCTATTACACATACAGTGGAATCAAGATCTCGACCTATTACACATACAGTGGAATCAAGCTCTCAACCTATTACACATACAGTGGAATCAAGCTCTCGACCTATTACACATACAGTGGAATCAAGCTCTCGACCTATTACACATACAGTGGAATCAGGCTCTCAACCTATTACACATACAAGGGAATCGCGCTCTCAACCTATTACACATACAGTGGAATAAGGCTCTCGACCTATTACACATACAGTGGAATCAAGATCTCGACCTATTACACATACAATGGAATCAAGCTCTCAAGATATTACACATACAGTGGAATCAAGCTCTCAACCTATTACACATACAGTGGAATCAGGCTCTCGACCTATTACACATACAGTGGAATCAAGCTCTCAAGATATTACACATACAGTGGAATCAAGCTCTCAACCTATTACACATACAGTGGAATCAGGCTCTCAACCTATTACACATACAAGGGAATCAAGCTCTCAACCTATTACACATACAGTGGAATCAAGCTCTCAAGATATTACACATACAGTGGAATCAAGCTCTCAAGATATTACACATACAAGGGAATCAAGCTCTCAACCTATTACACATACAGTGGAATCAAGCTCTCAAGATATTACACATACAATGGAATCAAGCTCTCAAGATATTACACATACAGTGGAATCAAGCTCTCAACCTATTACACATACAGTGGAATCAGGCTCTCGACCTATTACACATACAGTGGAATCAAGCTCTCAAGATATTACACATACAGTGGAATCAAGATCTCAACCTATTACACATACAGTGGAATCAACCTCTCAAGATATTACACATACAGTGGAATCAAGCTCTCAACCTATTACACATACAGTGGAATCAGGCTCTCAAGATATTACACATACAGTGGAATCAGGCTCTCGACCTATTACACATACAGTGGAATCAAGCTCTCGACCTATTACACATACAGTGGAATCAAGCTCTCAAGATATTACACATACAGTGGAATCAAGCTCTCAACCTATTACACATACAGTGGAATCAGGCTCTCGACCTATTACACATACAGTGGAATCAAGCTCTCGACCTATTACACATACAAGGGAATCAAGCTCTCAACCTATTACACATACAGTGGAATCAAGCTCTCGACCTATTACACATACAAGGGAATCAAGCTCTCAAGATATTACACATACAGTGGAATCAAGCTCTCAACCTATTACACATACAGTGGAATCAGGCTCTCAACATATTACACATACAGTGGAATCAAGCTCTCAACCTATTACACATACAGTGGAATGAAGCTCTCAACCTATTACACATACAGTGGAATCAAGCTCTCAACCTATTACACATACAGTGGAATCAGGCTCTTGACCTATTACACATACAGTGGAATCAAGCTCTTGACCTATTACACATACAATGGAATCAAGCTCTTGACCTATTACACATACAGTGGAATCAAGCTCTCAAGATATTACACATACAGTGGAATCAAGCTCTCGACCTATTACACATACAGTGGAATCAAGCTCTTGACCTATTACACATACAATGGAATCAAGCTCTTGACCTATTACACATACAATGGAATCAAGCTCTCAACCTATTACACATACAGTGGAATCAAGCTCTCGACCTATTACACATACAGTGGAATCAAGCTCTCAACCTATTACACATACAGTGGAATCAGGCTCTCAACATATTACACATACAGTGGAATCAAGCTCTCAACCTATTACACATACAGTGGAATCAAGCTCTCGACCTATTACACATACAGTGGAATCAAGCTCTCAACCTATTACACATACAGTGGAATCAAGCTCTCAACCTATTACACATACAGTGGAATCAGGCTCTTGACCTATTACACATACAGTGGAATCAAGCTCTTGACCTATTACACATACAATGGAATCAAGCTCTTGACCTATTACACATACAGTGGAATCAGGCTCTTGACCTATTACACATACAGTGGAATCAGGCTCTTGACCTATTACACATACAGTGGAATCAAGCTCTCAACCTATTACACATACAGTGGAATCAAGCTCTTGACCTATTACACATACAAGGGAATCAAGCTCTCAACCTATTATACATACAATGGAATCAGGCTCTCGACCTATTACACATACAATGGAATCAAGCTCTTGACCTATTACACATACAAGGGAATCAAGCTCTCAACCTATTACACATACAATGGAATCAAGCTCTTGACCTATTACACATACAAGGGAATCAAGCTCTCAACCTATTACACATACAGTGGAATCAGGCTCTCGACCTATTACACATACAGTGGAATCAAGCTCTCAACCTATTACACATACAAGGGAATCAAGCTCTCAACCTATTACACATACAAGGGAATCAAGCTCTCAACCTATTACACATACAATGGAATCAAGCTCTTGACCTATTACACATACAATGGAATCAAGCTCTTGACGTATTACACATACAGTGGAATCAAGCTCTCAAGCTATTACACATACAAGGGAATCAGGCTCTCAACCTATTACACATACAAGGGAATCAAGCTCTCAACCTATTACACATACAGTGGAATCAAGCTCTTGACCTGTTACACATACAAGGGAATCAAGCTCTCAACCTATTACACATACAATGGAATCAAGCTATTGACCTGTTACACATACAAGGGAATCAAGCTCTCAACCTATTACACATACAATGGAATCAAGCTCTCGACCTATTACACATACAAGTGGAATCAAGCTCTCAACCTATTACACATACAAGTGGAATCAAGCTCTCTACCTATTACACATACAAGTGGAATCAAGCTCTCAACCTATTACACATACAGTGGAATCAAGCTCTCAGCCTATTACACATACAGTGGAATCAAGCTCTTGACCTATTACACATACAAGGGAATCAAGCTCTCAACCTATTACACATACAATGGAATCAAGCTCTCGACCTATTACACATACAAGGGAATCAAGCTCTCAACCTATTACACATACAGTGGAATCAAGCTCTCAACCTATTACACATACAAGGGAATCAAGCTCTCAACCTATTACACATACAATGGAATCAAGCTCTCAACCTATTACACATACAGTGGAATCAAGCTCTTGACCTATTACACATACAAGGGAATCAAGCTCTCAACCTATTACACATACAGTGGAATCAAGCTCTCAACCTATTACACATACAGTGGAATCAACCTCTCAACCTATTACACATACAATGGAATCAAGCTCTCAACCTATTACACATACAAGTGGAATCAAGCTCTCAACCTATTACACATACAAGGGAATCAACCTCTTGACCTATTACACATACAAGTGGAATCAAGCTCTCAACCTATTACACATACAATGGAATCAAGCTCTCAACCTATTACACATACAAGTGGAATCAAGCTCTCAACCTATTACACATACAGTGGAATCAAGCTCTCAACCTATTACACATACAAGGGAATCAAGCTCTCAACCTATTACACATACAAGGGAATCAAGCTCTCGACCTATTACACATACAGTGGAATCAAGCTCTTGACCTATTACACATACAAGGGAATCAACCTCTCAACCTATTACACATACAAGGGAATCAAGCTCTCAACCTATTACACATACAAGTGGAATCAAGCTCTTAACCTATTACACATACAAGGGAATCAGCCTCTCGACCTATTACACATACAGTGGAATCAAGCTCTCACCTATTACACATACAAGGGAATCAAGCTCTCAACCTATTACACATACAAGTGGAATCAAGCCTCTCAACTATTACACATACAGTGGAATCAAGCTCTCGACCTATTACACATACAATGGAATCAAGATCTCGACCTAATTACACATACAAGTGGAATCAAGCTCTCAACTATTACACATACAGTGGAATCAAGCTCTCAACCTATTACACATACAGTGGAATCAGGCTCTCGAACCTATTACACATACAGTGGAATCAAGCTCTACCTATTACACATACAGTGGAATCAAGCTCTCAACCTATTACACATACAAGTGGAATCAAGCTCTCAACCTATTACACATACAAGGGAATCAAGCTCTCAACCTATTACACATACAGTGGAATCAAGCTCTCAACCTATTACACATACAGTGGAATCAAGCTCTCAAGATATTACACATACAAGGGAATCAAGCTCTCAACCTATTACACATACAATGGAATCAAGCTCTCAACCTATTACACATACAATGGAATCAAGCTCTCAACCTATTACACATACAGTGGAATCAAGCTCTTGACCTATTACACATACAGTGGAATCAGGCTCTCGACCTATTACACATACAGTGGAATCAAGCTCTCAGATATACACATACATGGAATCAAGATCCAACCTATTACACATACAGTGGAATCAACCTCTCAAGATATTACATACAGTGGAATCAAGCTCTCAACCTATTACACATACAGTGGAATCAGGCTCTCAAGATATTACACATAGTGGAATCAGGCTCTCGACCTATTACACATACAGAATCAAGCTCTCGACCTATTACACATACAGTGGAATCAAGCTCTCAAGATATTACACATACAGGAATCAGCTCTCAACCTATTACACATACAGTGGAATCAGCTCTCGACCTATTACACATACAGTGGAATCAGCTCTCGACCTATTACACATACAAGGGAATCAAGCT